>NC_069504.1:822467675-822470175 GCF_027579735.1 Bombina bombina
AGTTATCTTTGAACCTGGGCTTCCTCTATAAATAAAGGCAATATCATTTTATTTCATTTACAAATGTTCAAAACCAACTGTCCAGCCGGGAACCCAACTTACATAATGCATGCCAGTCTTACCAGAAAAGATACATCTGTCCCAACCTTCTTTATATTTTTTGTAACTTGTTTATGGTTGATTCTGTCAATTCTGCAGTTTTATTGAATTTATTCCTTTTAAAGCTAACATAGGAAAAGATAAAAAAAATCCACATCTTCTGCAGAACTTTATTTTGGATAACTCAGTGAATTGATTTATAATTTTCAGCTCATAGTAAATGTTTGCTCTTGCTTACATCCTAACTGAAGCAATTTCCCTAACTTACTCTGACTTCAAAATAAGGTAACAAACTATAAGTATAGGTTATAGCTCCAGGTGAGGTCTAATTTATTGTTGTGACATCTCCTGGTTTTTGTTTTATTATAATTTCAAACTACATTTATAGCAAACTAAAATTAAACTCAAACACATCCACACACCATAAAGGAACTTTGGTGCATAACTGGTTAGTTACTATCTTGTTCTGTGTAAAAAAAAATACATATTTTTGTCTCTTTCACAATCTCATTCCTTTTACAACCCACCATAATACTCTCATTTTAGCTCCCTCCACCTGACAGTAAATATATCTGTCTCTGAGATTACACGTGTATTTTTTTTTTTGCTCAAATTACCATGCCCCGGCAGGCTTTGTATGAACATAATACATATGTCCCTGTTGCTCGTAGTTCTTATTTGCAGAAGAAAAAGAGGAAAACATAACACACAAAAACCCTACAGCTGGGGAAAATAAATTGTCGCCCATAATTCTAGACTGTAATTTTCTCTATTTCAGCAGGGACCTCTTTGAAAATCTGTATCATTTATTATGTCTAAATATGAATTTAAGGCTAATTTTCTCAGAGAACTCAATCTGAACTGAGGAATAATATTATGTTTTTCTTCTTTCTTTTGAAAAAGTAAAATCTTTATTTTTCAGCTATTGCAAGCCCTAGATGATGAGTATTTGATAAAAGGAACAGAGACTAAAAATTTCACAACACTTGTTCCGTGCTCGAAGACATTTATAAACAAATATAAAGGGCTACAAAGAAGGGATGACTCCATGGTTGCATTTTAAGCTGTAAGGATATAAACAAGTACAATGAGTTTAATAATGTATGAAGGAGAGTGAATAAAGTAAGACAATTGAAGTAATATTGTGTGGTTAAAACTAACATATATGGATTGTGTGAGAAAGGACCTTGAACTCCCAAGAAGAAAGGAGAGGCTAATATGGAAGCCCCAGAAGATGAGGCTAAAGGCCCTCCCCCTTTTGGTGATGTAAGCATGTAAGTGATGATGCAAACAAAGCAGAGCCACACCTCCAAATGTAGACCCTTGGAATACATATTTTTACAGGAGATAAGGAAAAGATAGAAAAAACTGTGATTATTTTATGAGCAATTTCATTTTTTATGTGGGGTTTTTTATGTTGCTATACTACGTTGTAACTTCTTTTGCATTCATGATACTTACAAGTATTACACTGGAGAACAGTGAGGAAGATCTATGAAGACTGATCTGACTTGTCCTCAGAGAATATAGCAATGCTCCTCTTGATGTAATTACAACTTAATGTATTTCTCCACATTGTTTAGAAACTAATACAACTGGTGGCCACCTGAATTTTGCAAACACATTTTTTTAGCTTAGTATTTTGTAATTATTACATTCAACTAACCAGGGATAGAATGTTGTTTTCTGCTGTTAAACCATGTTTATCCTTCTAGATATCAGAAAGCTCTGTTAAATGTCCTCTCATGCTGTAATTAATCTTCTCTTGCCTTTATACTTATTTAAATGCCTGTCTGAAAATGCTTAAAGGGACATTAAACACTTTGATAAGGTAATGTAAAACGATAAATCATATATATATATATATAATATACTGTATATAAATGTATATATATAAACTCTACAATATACTTTATTTATTTTGTCCTTTTTCCGGTAATTACATTCTGAAATTGTGAACATTTCAGTTCCTGTTAGAAATGGAAGTGCTGAACACGGTTATATTCCACACAGCTATTGGCTGCACACTCTAGTGACCTATGTATAGCTGTCCCTAATTGGCCACAGCAGAGAAAGTAACCTAAGTTACAACATGGCAGCTCCTATTGTTTTAAAGTCACTAAAACATTACACTTATTTTGTAAATATTTAAAGAGCTAATGAAACTTTAATAAATACATCTCAAATATTCTCAGACTAATTTTTACTTTAAATGCATCATTCTATCTAGCATTTGTTTTAGAGTTTAATGTCCCTTTAATGTATTTCCTCTTATCTATTTCTCTTCTAGACCCTTGCATTGTAATTTGTCTCCACCAAGACCATACTAATACAGAGCCAATAATCTAATTTATATCTCACTCATCTTGACTAATGCAACTCCTTCCTACTTGACTCCAAA